>NW_027118501.1:237500-240000 GCF_036417845.1 Apteryx mantelli | reverse complement strand
GCGGCAGGCCCCTGGAACGAGGCTCTCGAGCCGCAGGGGGCACCCCCCTTTTCCTCTCTCTCGCGCTGCACTCGAAGGGCTCACAGGCCACGAGCCTTCCCTCTCGGCGGCGGGGACCGCCTCAGCCCTCTCGCAACTCGGCAACCGTCGCTGGAGCCCGCCGCCGGCTCCGCGGCTCCGCGCTTCCCGGCACCGGGGACACGCTCCGCGCGGACCGCCTCAGCCCTCTCGCAACTCGGCAACCGTCGCTGGAGCCCGCCGCCGGCTCCGCGGCTCCGCGCTTCCCGGCACCGGGGACACGCTCCGCGCGGACCGCCTCAGCCCTCTCGCAACTCGGCAACCGTCGCTGGAGCCCGCCGCCGGCTCCGCGGCTCCGCGCTTCCCGGCACCGGGGACACGCTCCGCGCGGACCGCCTCAGCCCTCTCGCAACTCGGCAACCGTCGCTGGAGCCCGCCGCCGGCTCCGCGGCTCCGCGCTTCCCGGCACCGGGGACACGCTCCGCGCGGACCGCCTCAGCCCTCTCGCAACTCGGCAACCGTCGCTGGAGCCCGCCGCCGGCTCCGCGGCTCCGCGCTTCCCGGCACCGGGGACACGCTCGCCTGGCTGCCGAGGACGTGCCGGGAAACCGCCGTATCGAACGCGCCGAAAAAAACATTTTGTCAGAGAACCGGAGTCGGGACCGGGCCTTACCTGCCCTCGCAAGCCGCCCTAGGTCGCTCGCAGGCCGGCCACTTAGCGCTGGGGGCGCCCGGGAGTAGAGCTCCGGAACTCAGCGCTTGCTCACCCTCTGCCCTACAGTCGTACCGGTAAGTCAGGCGGCGCCGGAGAGCCGAAGAACAGCCGCCCCTCCTACCGGGGCGGGGCGCGGAAATGGCCGGCCTTTACGATGACGTAACTGGAGGCAGCGCAACAGAGCGACCCCTCTCGCCGCTCCACAGGAAGGCCAGGGAGAACAGGTCTACCGCTTACCACCCGGAAAAGGCGACAAGGGCACGCCGGAGACGAGTAGACCGGCCGGCCGCGGGCGGGGCGGCGACCTCGGCGCGGCCTCCCGGAGCCGGGTAGACCGGGCGGCCGCGGCCCGGAAGGCGGGCCCGCGGGCCGGGCGGCGACCTCGGCGCGGCCTCCCGGAGCCGGGTAGACCGGGCGGCCGCGGCCCGGAAGGCGGGCCCGCGGGCCGGGCGGCGACCTCGGCGCGGCCTCCCGGAGCCGGGTAGACCGGGCGGCCGCGGCCCGGAAGGCGGGCCCGCGGGCCGGGCGGCGACCTCGGCGCGGCCTCCCGGAGCCGGGTAGACCGGGCGGCCGCGGCCCGGAAGGCGGGCCCGCGGGCCGGGCGGCGACCTCGGCGCGGCCTCCCGGAGCCGGGTAGACCGGGCGGCCGCGGCCCGGAAGGCGGGCCCGCGGGCCGGGCGGCGACCTCGGCGCGGCCTCCCGGAGCCGGGTAGACCGGGCGGCCGCGGCCCGGAAGGCGGGCCCGCGGGCCGGGCGGCGACCTCGGCGCGGCCTCCCGGAGCCGGGTAGACCGGGCGGCCGCGGCCCGGAAGGCGGGCCCGCGGGCCGGGCGGCGACCTCGGCGCGGCCTCCCGGAGCCGGGTAGACCGGGCGGCCGCGGCCCGGAAGGCGGGCCCGCGGGCCGGGCGGCGACCTCGGCGCGGCCTCCCGGAGCCGGGTAGACCGGGCGGCCGCGGCCCGGAAGGCGGGCCCGCGGGCCGGGCGGCGACCTCGGCGCGGCCTCCCGGAGCCGGGTAGACCGGGCGGCCGCGGCCCGGAAGGCGGGCCCGCGGCCCGGAAGGCGACCTCGGCGCGGCCTCCCGGAGCCGGGTAGACCGGGCGGCCGCGGCCCGGAAGGCGGGCCCGCGGGCCGGGCGGCGACCTCGGCGCGGCCTCCCGGAGCCGGGTAGACCGGGCGGCCGCGGCCCGGAAGGCGGGCCCGCGGGCCGGGCGGCGACCTCGGCGCGGCCTCCCGGAGCCGGGTCGACCGGGCGGCCGCGGCCCGGAAGGCGGGCCCGCGGGCCGGGCGGCGACCTCGGCGCGGCCTCCCGGAGCCGGGTAGACCGGGCGGCCGCGGCCCGGAAGGCGGGCCCGCGGGCCGGGCGGCGACCTCGGCGCGGCCTCCCGGAGCCGGGTAGACCGGGCGGCCGCGGCCCGGAAGGCGGGCCCGCGGGCGGGGCGGCGACCTCGGCGCGGCCTCCCGGAGCCGGGTCGACCGGGCGGCCGCGGCCCGGAAGGCGGGCCCGCGGGCCGGGCGGCGACCTCGGCGCGGCCTCCCGGAGCCGGGTAGACCTACTCGCCCCTCCGAGACCCCCGCAGCCGGCAGACTCCCCTTTGCCGCGAAGGCGCCCTCCCCGGCCTGGGAGCGCTGGCCGGCGGCTGCCAAGATGGGCCGGCCGCTACCGGGCCAGCTCAGCCCCCCCCCCCCCCCGCGCGGCGACCGGACCTCGCTGGGAGTCCTGCTGCGCTCGCTCCTTCGCAAGGTAGGAGTCCCGCGGCCCCGCGCTA
>NW_027118501.1:222500-225000 GCF_036417845.1 Apteryx mantelli | reverse complement strand
ACCCCCCTGCCTGAACATCGGACACCGCCATGCACCCTATGACGGGGAGCACGGAAGAGCCGACCCGCCGGGGGCCCTCACCGACGCGACCCGAACGGCCTCATCGATCGGTCGAGTCCTGAGCCAACTTCCCCTGCCCAGCGCGGCCACCGAGGAGGCAACCCGCGGCGGACACTGCGTGTGGGTGCGGACCACCGTCCGGCAAGAGGTGCCCACTCGAGCCTGAAGCACCGGCAACTCCTCCCGCACTCCCTGGGACAGAGAAGCAGGGAAGCGCCGGCCCGCCGAGGGGCCTCTCCGACGTGTCCCGGAACGCCTCAGCGGGCGCTGCGTGCAGGTGTGGGTCAGCAGCTGCGGCGCTGGCATCGCCGCACTGCCGGCGGCAGGCCCCTGGAACGAGGCTCTCGAGCCGCAGGGGGCACCCCCCTTTTCCTCTCTCTCGCGCTGCACTCGAAGGGCTCACAGGCCACGAGCCTTCCCTCTCGGCGGCGGGGACCGCCTCAGCCCTCTCGCAACTCGGCAACCGTCGCTGGAGCCCGCCGCCGGCTCCGCGGCTCCGCGCTTCCCGGCACCGGGGACACGCTCCGCGCGGACCGCCTCAGCCCTCTCGCAACTCGGCAACCGTCGCTGGAGCCCGCCGCCGGCTCCGCGGCTCCGCGCTTCCCGGCACCGGGGACACGCTCCGCGCGGACCGCCTCAGCCCTCTCGCAACTCGGCAACCGTCGCTGGAGCCCGCCGCCGGCTCCGCGGCTCTGCGCTTCCCGGCACCGGGGACACGCTCCGCGCGGACCGCCTCAGCCCTCTCGCAACTCGGCAACCGTCGCTGGAGCCCGCCGCCGGCTCCGCGGCTCCGCGCTTCCCGGCACCGGGGACACGCTCGCCTGGCTGCCGAGGACGTGCCGGGAAACCGCCGTATCGAACGCGCCGAAAAAAACATTTTGTCAGAGAACCGGAGTCGGGACCGGGCCTTACCTGCCCTCGCAAGCCGCCCTAGGTCGCTCGCAGGCCGGCCACTTAGCGCTGGGGGCGCCCGGGAGTAGAGCTCCGGAACTCAGCGCTTGCTCACCCTCTGCCCTACAGTCGTACCGGTAAGTCAGGCGGCGCCGGAGAGCCGAAGAACAGCCGCCCCTCCTACCGGGGCGGGGCGCGGAAATGGCCGGCCTTTACGATGACGTAACTGGAGGCAGCGCAACAGAGCGACCCCTCTCGCCGCTCCACAGGAAGGCCAGGGAGAACAGGTCTACCGCTTACCACCCGGAAAAGGCGACAAGGGCACGCCGGAGACGAGTAGACCGGCCGGCCGCGGGCGGGGCGGCGACCTCGGCGCGGCCTCCCGGAGCCGGGTAGACCGGGCGGCCGCGGCCCGGAAGGCGGGCCCGCGGGCCGGGCGGCGACCTCGGCGCGGCCTCCCGGAGCCGGGTAGACCGGGCGGCCGCGGCCCGGAAGGCGGGCCCGCGGGCCGGGCGGCGACCTCGGCGCGGCCTCCCGGAGCCGGGTAGACCGGGCGGCCGCGGCCCGGAAGGCGGGCCCGCGGGCCGGGCGGCGACCTCGGCGCGGCCTCCCGGAGCCGGGTAGACCGGGCGGCCGCGGCCCGGAAGGCGGGCCCGCGGGCCGGGCGGCGACCTCGGCACGGCCTCCCGGAGCCGGGTAGACCGGGCGGCCGCGGCCCGGAAGGCGGGCCCGCGGGCCGGGCGGCGACCTCGGCGCGGCCTCCCGGAGCCGGGTAGACCGGGCGGCCGCGGCCCGGAAGGCGGGCCCGCGGGCCGGGCGGCGACCTCGGCGCGGCCTCCCGGAGCCGGGTAGACCGGGCGGCCGCGGCCCGGAAGGCGGGCCCGCGGGCCGGGCGGCGACCTCGGCGCGGCCTCCCGGAGCCGGGTAGACCGGGCGGCCGCGGCCCGGAAGGCGGGCCCGCGGGCCGGGCGGCGACCTCGGCGCGGCCTCCCGGAGCCGGGTCGACCGGGCGGCCGCGGCCCGGAAGGCGGGCCCGCGGGCCGGGCGGCGACCTCGGCGCGGCCTCCCGGAGCCGGGTAGACCGGGCGGCCGCGGCCCGGAAGGCGGGCCCGCGGGCCGGGCGGCGACCTCGGCGCGGCCTCCCGGAGCCGGGTAGACCGGGCGGCCGCGGCCCGGAAGGCGGGCCCGCGGCCCGGAAGGCGACCTCGGCGCGGCCTCCCGGAGCCGGGTAGACCGGGCGGCCGCGGCCCGGAAGGCGGGCCCGCGGGCCGGGCGGCGACCTCGGCGCGGCCTCCCGGAGCCGGGTAGACCGGGCGGCCGCGGCCCGGAAGGCGGGCCCGCGGCCCGGAAGGCGACCTCGGCGCGGCCTCCCGGAGCCGGGTAGACCGGGCGGCCGCGGCCCGGAAGGCGGGCCCGCGGGCCGGGCGGCGACCTCGGCGCGGCCTCCCGGAGCCGGGTAGACCGGGCGGCCGCGGCCCGGAAGGCGGGCCCGCGGGCCGGGCGGCGACCTCGGCGCGGCCTCCCGGAGCCGGGTCGACCGGGCGGCCGC
>NW_027118501.1:202500-205000 GCF_036417845.1 Apteryx mantelli | reverse complement strand
CCGAGGAGGCAACCCGCGGCGGACACTGCGTGTGGGTGCGGACCACCGTCCGGCAAGAGGTGCCCACTCGAGCCTGAAGCACCGGCAACTCCTCCCGCACTCCCTGGGACAGAGAAGCAGGGAAGCGCCGGCCCGCCGAGGGGCCTCTCCGACGTGTCCCGGAACGCCTCAGCGGGCGCTGCGTGCAGGTGTGGGTCAGCAGCTGCGGCGCTGGCATCGCCGCACTGCCGGCGGCAGGCCCCTGGAACGAGGCTCTCGAGCCGCAGGGGGCACCCCCCTTTTCCTCTCTCTCGCGCTGCACTCGAAGGGCTCACAGGCCACGAGCCTTCCCTCTCGGCGGCGGGGACCGCCTCAGCCCTCTCGCAACTCGGCAACCGTCGCTGGAGCCCGCCGCCGGCTCCGCGGCTCCGCGCTTCCCGGCACCGGGGACACGCTCCGCGCGGACCGCCTCAGCCCTCTCGCAACTCGGCAACCGTCGCTGGAGCCCGCCGCCGGCTCCGCGGCTCCGCGCTTCCCGGCACCGGGGACACGCTCCGCGCGGACCGCCTCAGCCCTCTCGCAACTCGGCAACCGTCGCTGGAGCCCGCCGCCGGCTCCGCGGCTCCGCGCTTCCCGGCACCGGGGACACGCTCCGCGCGGACCGCCTCAGCCCTCTCGCAACTCGGCAACCGTCGCTGGAGCCCGCCGCCGGCTCCGCGGCTCCGCGCTTCCCGGCACCGGGGACACGCTCGCCTGGCTGCCGAGGACGTGCCGGGAAACCGCCGTATCGAACGCGCCGAAAAAAACATTTTGTCAGAGAACCGGAGTCGGGACCGGGCCTTACCTGCCCTCGCAAGCCGCCCTAGGTCGCTCGCAGGCCGGCCACTTAGCGCTGGGGGCGCCCGGGAGTAGAGCTCCGGAACTCAGCGCTTGCTCACCCTCTGCCCTACAGTCGTACCGGTAAGTCAGGCGGCGCCGGAGAGCCGAAGAACAGCCGCCCCTCCTACCGGGGCGGGGCGCGGAAATGGCCGGCCTTTACGATGACGTAACTGGAGGCAGCGCAACAGAGCGACCCCTCTCGCCGCTCCACAGGAAGGCCAGGGAGAACAGGTCTACCGCTTACCACCCGGAAAAGGCGACAAGGGCACGCCGGAGACGAGTAGACCGGCCGGCCGCGGGCGGGGCGGCGACCTCGGCGCGGCCTCCCGGAGCCGGGTAGACCGGGCGGCCGCGGCCCGGAAGGCGGGCCCGCGGGCCGGGCGGCGACCTCGGCGCGGCCTCCCGGAGCCGGGTAGACCGGGCGGCCGCGGCCCGGAAGGCGGGCCCGCGGGCCGGGCGGCGACCTCGGCGCGGCCTCCCGGAGCCGGGTAGACCGGGCGGCCGCGGCCCGGAAGGCGGGCCCGCGGCCCGGAAGGCGACCTCGGCGCGGCCTCCCGGAGCCGGGTAGACCGGGCGGCCGCGGCCCGGAAGGCGGGCCCGCGGGCCGGGCGGCGACCTCGGCGCGGCCTCCCGGAGCCGGGTAGACCGGGCGGCCGCGGCCCGGAAGGCGGGCCCGCGGCCCGGAAGGCGACCTCGGCGCGGCCTCCCGGAGCCGGGTAGACCGGGCGGCCGCGGCCCGGAAGGCGGGCCCGCGGGCCGGGCGGCGACCTCGGCGCGGCCTCCCGGAGCCGGGTAGACCGGGCGGCCGCGGCCCGGAAGGCGGGCCCGCGGGCCGGGCGGCGACCTCGGCGCGGCCTCCCGGAGCCGGGTCGACCGGGCGGCCGCGGCCCGGAAGGCGGGCCCGCGGGCCGGGCGGCGACCTCGGCGCGGCCTCCCGGAGCCGGGTAGACCGGGCGGCCGCGGCCCGGAAGGCGGGCCCGCGGGCCGGGCGGCGACCTCGGCGCGGCCTCCCGGAGCCGGGTAGACCGGGCGGCCGCGGCCCGGAAGGCGGGCCCGCGGGCGGGGCGGCGACCTCGGCGCGGCCTCCCGGAGCCGGGTCGACCGGGCGGCCGCGGCCCGGAAGGCGGGCCCGCGGGCCGGGCGGCGACCTCGGCGCGGCCTCCCGGAGCCGGGTAGACCTACTCGCCCCTCCGAGACCCCCGCAGCCGGCAGACTCCCCTTTGCCGCGAAGGCGCCCTCCCCGGCCTGGGAGCGCTGGCCGGCGGCTGCCAAGATGGGCCGGCCGCTACCGGGCCAGCTCAGCCCCCCCCCCCCCCCCGCGCGGCGACCGGACCTCGCTGGGAGTCCTGCTGCGCTCGCTCCTTCGCAAGGTAGGAGTCCCGCGGCCCCGCGCTAAGGGGAGGGTGCTCGTGCGCGAATCTGCGCCGTTGTGGGCACGGTCTCTTTCTTTCTGTTTCTTTCTTTCTTCTCTGTTTGCCGGCGCTACCGCCCACCCGCCCCCCCCGGCCGCCGCCCAGGGACTCGCGGGCTTTTTCTCCGGGCGCTCGGGCAAGTAGATTCCACGCCCGCGCGCGCCACCCTTTTCCGCCGACATTTCTCCCCCCCCCCCCCCCACCGCGGCCGCCCCGCACGCCCCGCCGCA
>NW_027118501.1:190000-192500 GCF_036417845.1 Apteryx mantelli | reverse complement strand
ACGCGACGGACGCGGGCGCGCCGCGGGGAGGGCAGGGGGGGCGGCCCGGCGGCGCGCCGCACCGGCGGCGGTCGGGGCGCAGGGAAGCGCAAGGCAGCCGGCCGTCCCCACCCCGGAGGGGAACGGGGGACCAGCGCACCACCGGGAGAGTGGCGGAGGAGAAGCCCAGACGGCGGCCAGACTGGCGGTGGTGGCGGGCGGCGGCGACGAGGCGCGCCGGGCCACCGCAACCCACCCGACCTGGGGGGGGGGCCCCAGCGGGACGAACTCCGCGAAGCGGGCACTCCGGGAGCGGGGGGTTTCCCCGAGTCTGCACTTAGGGGGACGAAGGCCCGGCCGCGCGGGGAAGAGGAGGCACCCTCTCCCCGGGGCACGGGCCTGCGAGGCGCCCCAGCCGCGCCACCCCGCACGGCGCGCGCCGCGCAGCGGTGGCCACCGCGCTCGGAGGGCGAGGAGGGCGGGCACAGGCGCGGCAAGGCACGCCGGCCGCGGCCGCTGCGGGCGGCCCGGCGCCGGAGCCCGGCGGGCAGGAAGACCGGGGCCGCCGGTGCACGCACCGGGGTCCCGGCTCCGCCGCCGACTCTCCGCCGCCGAGGCCGCCGCGCACCGCCGCCGCCGGCGCCGCCGCGCCTCCCCCGCCCCCCCACGCGCCCCCCCCGAGGGGCGGCACCGCTGCGCCAACGCGACAGCGGGGGTGACGATTGACCGCCAAGCGACGCTCAGACAGGCGTAGCCCCGGGAGGAACCCGGGGCCGCAAGTGCGTTCGAAGTGTCGATGATCAATGTGTCCTGCAATTCACATTAATTCTCGCAGCTAGCTGCGTTCTTCATCGACGCACGAGCCGAGTGATCCACCGCTAAGAGTTGTCTCGGTTTCGGCCCCCGCCGCGCGCGCGGGGGGACCGGGCAGCCTTCGGCAGCCCCTGAGGGCCCCCCCTCCGCTCCGCCTCCCTCCTCACGCCGACGCCGGCTGCTGAGCGAGGGACGGCCGAGAGCCAGAGAGAGGGGCTCGCCCCGCTGACCGTACGAGCACAGAGTGGGGGGGGAAAAAGGGAAAAGGAAAACCCGAACGAGAAGGGCGGGGAGCCCTCGCTCCCGACCTGGGACAACCCTTTGCTCGCTTCGAGTCCGGCCCAGGCGCCCAGGCTCGGCCCGGCCCGGCGGGGAGCAGCGCGCCGGCCGCGCCGCCTGCCTCGGGGACGCTGGGGGAGGGGGCGGCTCCCCGCGGACCCCCAGCGTCGGAGCCCGGCCGCCACCGGCAGCGGCACCGGCCGCTGCCCGCGCGCCCGCGGCCCACCGGCCCCGCGCTCCCCAGCTCCTCGCTCGCCTCGCCGGCCTCCGGCTCCGCCGTGGCCCCGAGGCGGCGCCCACGCCCGCGCGCGCGCACACACAGCCTCCCGGACGACACCACGCGCTCTCCCGTCCCTTCCGCGGACAGACGCCCGGCGGCGGGCGGGCGGGCAAGGCGGGACGGACGGGGACGGCGCCCGCTCTCCCCGTCTCCACGCGGAGAACGGGGGGGGCCGCCCCCGCCGCCCGCCTGCCGCCCGCCCGCCGCCCGGCGAAGCCGGGTTGGGCAGAGCGAGGCAGGCGCGCCGGATGGCGGAGTGCCGGCGGGTAGGGCGCCGCCGCCAGCGGCCACGGCGGCAGACCGAGAGCCCCGGCCAGGGAGGAGAGCGGATCGCGCCGAGGCGCGGCGTCCGCACCACCCGCGGTGGGTGGGGGCTCACCGTCCCGGCGAGAGCACGCGCTCGCGCCGGGGTCACGCGTTCGAGGCAGGCCGGCGCCAGCCGACCGCGCGGCGTCCCTCCGCCGAGACCAGACCGCGGAGAGAGGGGGCAGGGTACCCCTCTCCGTCCCGGCTGCCCGCAGGGCGAGCGCGGGGCGCGCCGGCTGGCATGGGGGGGCACGGCGCCCGCGCGCGCCGGCCCCCCGGCCCTCCGGCAGCACACCCGGCTGCCCCCCGGGTCGCATCGGGCCGCCCGAGTCTTTAAACCCCCGCCCGGCTCTCCCGCCGAGAACCCTCGGGCCCGGAGCCCGGGGCCCATGGCCATCCCTACCCGGGGCGGCTACCGGCGGCCGCGGTGGCCGGAGGCCCTCCGCTCCTCCCGCCACCCCGCCCCCCCCCCCCGCCCGGCCCGCTCGCAGCACGGTCCCCGCGGCACGGCGCGGGGCGGCTGGAGCGGTGGGGGGGGGGGAGAGAAAGGGAAAGCGGAAAGGGCGGGAGGGCACGGCCGGTGCGGCGCTCACGGCGCGGCGCCCGGGAGGAGCGAGCTGGCACACGGGACCACACGGGTGGGTCACCGAGGGGGGGCAGGAGGAGCGCGGACGCTAGGTACCTGGCCCTGGGGTGAGGGAAACGACCTGAAATCCCCGCGGGGGTGCCTCCCCCGCCGCCGCCCGCCGCCGGGCCGCCGCCGCCTCGCGGCGACGGCGGCAGCCTCGGCGGCAGCAGCGAGACGGGACGCGGAGGGGAAACCCGGCACCCGCCAGCCGGCTC
>NW_027118501.1:175000-177500 GCF_036417845.1 Apteryx mantelli | reverse complement strand
CCGCCTCCCCCGGGCCCGGCTCCCCGCCGCACGCTCGCTCCGCTCACGCAACTCGCGCAGCCCTCCGCCGCCTGGGGGCTTGCCTCTCCTCCTCCCGGCCGCTGCCTCCGCTCTCGCTCCGGGCACGGCACGGCGCGGCGCCCTGCCCTCCCCTTCGCGCCCTTCTCGCCGCCCGGCGGCGCGCACGCCCGCGCCGCCCCCCACCGCCACCCCGCCGCGCCGCACCCGCGCGCCGTCGCTGCCGGCCTCAACGCAACGCCGCGGCTGACGCCAGCCGGCGGGTGGAAGTGGCTCGGCACACGCGACGGACGCGGGCGCGCCGCGGGGAGGGCAGGGGGGGCGGCCCGGCGGCGCGCCGCACCGGCGGCGGTCGGGGCGCAGGGAAGCGCAAGGCAGCCGGCCGTCCCCACCCCGGAGGGGAACGGGGGACCAGCGCACCACCGGGAGAGTGGCGGAGGAGAAGCCCAGACGGCGGCCAGACTGGCGGTGGTGGCGGGCGGCGGCGACGAGGCGCGCCGGGCCACCGCAACCCACCCGACCTGGGGGGGGGGCCCCAGCGGGACGAACTCCGCGAAGCGGGCGCTCCGGGAGCGGGGGGTTTCCCCGAGTCTGCACTTAGGGGGACGAAGGCCCGGCCGCGCGGGGAAGAGGAGGCACCCTCTCCCCGGGGCACGGGCCTGCGAGGCGCCCCAGCCGCGCCACCCCGCACGGCGCGCGCCGCGCAGCGGTGGCCACCGCGCTCGGAGGGCGAGGAGGGCGGGCACAGGCGCGGCAAGGCACGCCGGCCGCGGCCGCTGCGGGCGGCCCGGCGCCGGAGCCCGGCGGGCAGGAAGACCGGGGCCGCCGGTGCACGCACCGGGGTCCCGGCTCCGCCGCCGACTCTCCGCCGCCGAGGCCGCCGCGCACCGCCGCCGCCGGCGCCGCCGCGCCTCCCCCGCCCCCCCACGCGCCCCCCCCGAGGGGCGGCACCGCTGCGCCAACGCGACAGCGGGGGTGACGATTGACCGCCAAGCGACGCTCAGACAGGCGTAGCCCCGGGAGGAACCCGGGGCCGCAAGTGCGTTCGAAGTGTCGATGATCAATGTGTCCTGCAATTCACATTAATTCTCGCAGCTAGCTGCGTTCTTCATCGACGCACGAGCCGAGTGATCCACCGCTAAGAGTTGTCTCGGTTTCGGCCCCCGCCGCGCGCGCGGGGGGACCGGGCAGCCTTCGGCAGCCCCTGAGGGCCCCCCCTCCGCTCCGCCTCCCTCCTCACGCCGACGCCGGCTGCTGAGCGAGGGACGGCCGAGAGCCAGAGAGAGGGGCTCGCCCCGCTGACCGTACGAGCACAGAGTGGGGGGGGAAAAAGGGAAAAGGAAAACCCGAACGAGAAGGGCGGGGAGCCCTCGCTCCCGACCTGGGACAACCCTTTGCTCGCTTCGAGTCCGGCCCAGGCGCCCAGGCTCGGCCCGGCCCGGCGGGGAGCAGCGCGCCGGCCGTGCCGCCTGCCTCGGGGACGCTGGGGGAGGGGGCGGCTCCCCGCGGACCCCCAGCGTCGGAGCCCGGCCGCCACCGGCAGCGGCACCGGCCGCTGCCCGCGCGCCCGCGGCCCACCGGCCCCGCGCTCCCCAGCTCCTCGCTCGCCTCGCCGGCCTCCGGCTCCGCCGTGGCCCCGAGGCGGCGCCCACGCCCGCGCGCGCGCACACACAGCCTCCCGGACGACACCACGCGCTCTCCCGTCCCTTCCGCGGACAGACGCCCGGCGGCGGGCGGGCGGGCAAGGCGGGACGGACGGGGACGGCGCCCGCTCTCCCCGTCTCCACGCGGAGAACGGGGGGGGCCGCCCCCGCCGCCCGCCTGCCGCCCGCCCGCCGCCCGGCGAAGCCGGGTTGGGCAGAGCGAGGCAGGCGCGCCGGATGGCGGAGTGCCGGCGGGTAGGGCGCCGCCGCCAGCGGCCACGGCGGCAGACCGAGAGCCCCGGCCAGGGAGGAGAGCGGATCGCGCCGAGGCGCGGCGTCCGCACCACCCGCGGTGGGTGGGGGCTCACCGTCCCGGCGAGAGCACGCGCTCGCGCCGGGGTCACGCGTTCGAGGCAGGCCGGCGCCAGCCGACCGCGCGGCGTCCCTCCGCCGAGACCAGACCGCGGAGAGAGGGGGCAGGGTACCCCTCTCCGTCCCGGCTGCCCGCAGGGCGAGCGCGGGGCGCGCCGGCTGGCATGGGGGGGCACGGCGCCCGCGCGCGCCGGCCCCCCGGCCCTCCGGCAGCACACCCGGCTGCCCCCCGGGTCGCATCGGGCCGCCCGAGTCTTTAAACCCCCGCCCGGCTCTCCCGCCGAGAACCCTCGGGCCCGGAGCCCGGGGCCCATGGCCATCCCTACCCGGGGCGGCTACCGGCGGCCGCGGTGGCCGGAGGCCCTCCGCTCCTCCCGCCACCCTGCCCCCCCCCCCCGCCCGGCCCGCTCGCAGCACGGTCCCCGCGGCACGGCGCGGGGCGGCTGGAGCGGTGGGGGGGGGGGAGA
>NW_027118501.1:160000-162500 GCF_036417845.1 Apteryx mantelli | reverse complement strand
GCCCCAGCCGCGCCACCCCGCACGGCGCGCGCCGCGCAGCGGTGGCCACCGCGCTCGGAGGGCGAGGAGGGCGGGCACAGGCGCGGCAAGGCACGCCGGCCGCGGCCGCTGCGGGCGGCCCGGCGCCGGAGCCCGGCGGGCAGGAAGACCGGGGCCGCCGGTGCACGCACCGGGGTCCCGGCTCCGCCGCCGACTCTCCGCCGCCGAGGCCGCCGCGCACCGCCGCCGCCGGCGCCGCCGCGCCTCCCCCGCCCCCCCACGCGCCCCCCCCGAGGGGCGGCACCGCTGCGCCAACGCGACAGCGGGGGTGACGATTGACCGCCAAGCGACGCTCAGACAGGCGTAGCCCCGGGAGGAACCCGGGGCCGCAAGTGCGTTCGAAGTGTCGATGATCAATGTGTCCTGCAATTCACATTAATTCTCGCAGCTAGCTGCGTTCTTCATCGACGCACGAGCCGAGTGATCCACCGCTAAGAGTTGTCTCGGTTTCGGCCCCCGCCGCGCGCGCGGGGGGACCGGGCAGCCTTCGGCAGCCCCTGAGGGCCCCCCCTCCGCTCCGCCTCCCTCCTCACGCCGACGCCGGCTGCTGAGCGAGGGACGGCCGAGAGCCAGAGAGAGGGGCTCGCCCCGCTGACCGTACGAGCACAGAGTGGGGGGGGAAAAAGGGAAAAGGAAAACCCGAACGAGAAGGGCGGGGAGCCCTCGCTCCCGACCTGGGACAACCCTTTGCTCGCTTCGAGTCCGGCCCAGGCGCCCAGGCTCGGCCCGGCCCGGCGGGGAGCAGCGCGCCGGCCGTGCCGCCTGCCTCGGGGACGCTGGGGGAGGGGGCGGCTCCCCGCGGACCCCCAGCGTCGGAGCCCGGCCGCCACCGGCAGCGGCACCGGCCGCTGCCCGCGCGCCCGCGGCCCACCGGCCCCGCGCTCCCCAGCTCCTCGCTCGCCTCGCCGGCCTCCGGCTCCGCCGTGGCCCCGAGGCGGCGCCCACGCCCGCGCGCGCGCACACACAGCCTCCCGGACGACACCACGCGCTCTCCCGTCCCTTCCGCGGACAGACGCCCGGCGGCGGGCGGGCGGGCAAGGCGGGACGGACGGGGACGGCGCCCGCTCTCCCCGTCTCCACGCGGAGAACGGGGGGGGCCGCCCCCGCCGCCCGCCTGCCGCCCGCCCGCCGCCCGGCGAAGCCGGGTTGGGCAGAGCGAGGCAGGCGCGCCGGATGGCGGAGTGCCGGCGGGTAGGGCGCCGCCGCCAGCGGCCACGGCGGCAGACCGAGAGCCCCGGCCAGGGAGGAGAGCGGATCGCGCCGAGGCGCGGCGTCCGCACCACCCGCGGTGGGTGGGGGCTCACCGTCCCGGCGAGAGCACGCGCTCGCGCCGGGGTCACGCGTTCGAGGCAGGCCGGCGCCAGCCGACCGCGCGGCGTCCCTCCGCCGAGACCAGACCGCGGAGAGAGGGGGCAGGGTACCCCTCTCCGTCCCGGCTGCCCGCAGGGCGAGCGCGGGGCGCGCCGGCTGGCATGGGGGGGCACGGCGCCCGCGCGCGCCGGCCCCCCGGCCCTCCGGCAGCACACCCGGCTGCCCCCCGGGTCGCATCGGGCCGCCCGAGTCTTTAAACCCCCGCCCGGCTCTCCCGCCGAGAACCCTCGGGCCCGGAGCCCGGGGCCCATGGCCATCCCTACCCGGGGCGGCTACCGGCGGCCGCGGTGGCCGGAGGCCCTCCGCTCCTCCCGCCACCCTGCCCCCCCCCCCCGCCCGGCCCGCTCGCAGCACGGTCCCCGCGGCACGGCGCGGGGCGGCTGGAGCGGTGGGGGGGGGGGAGAGAAAGGGAAAGCGGAAAGGGCGGGAGGGCACGGCCGGTGCGGCGCTCACGGCGCGGCGCCCGGGAGGAGCGAGCTGGCACACGGGACCACACGGGTGGGTCACCGAGGGGGGGCAGGAGGAGCGCGGACGCTAGGTACCTGGCCCTGGGGTGAGGGAAACGACCTGAAATCCCCGCGGGGGTGCCTCCCCCGCCGCCGCCCGCCGCCGGGCCGCCGCCGCCTCGCGGCGACGGCGGCAGCCTCGGCGGCAGCAGCGAGACGGGACGCGGAGGGGAAACCCGGCACCCGCCAGCCGGCTCCGGCGCCCCTCGGCGGAGCGTCCGCCCGCGGGGTGCGCCCGACACCCGCCGCCACGACCTCGTCCTCCTCCCGGGGCCCGGGGTTTCCCTCAGTAACCCGGCGCCCGGCGGCAGCTGCGCCCGGGAGGAGAGCCGTGGTTTGGGCCGCCCGCTCGGGCACGACCCGTCGCCTCGCGTGGCCTGGCGCGACGGCCCCCGCTCGGGGTCCGCCGCCGCCCGGCGCCCGCCCCGCGCGCCATCCCGGAACGCCTGTCCTCGCCGTCTCTGCAAGACGGGCTGCTCCGCCGCAGCCCGCCGCGGGTCCGCCCCCCACCGCTTAGGGGTGGCGACCCGTCGGCACCCGTCCCGACCCGGGGTGCCATCTCGCTCGCGTCTCCGCCCGCCGCT
>NW_027118501.1:130000-132500 GCF_036417845.1 Apteryx mantelli | reverse complement strand
GGCCAGCGCTCCCAGGCCGGGGAGGGCGCCTTCGCGGCAAAGGGGAGTCTGCCGGCTGCGGGGGTCTCGGAGGGGCGAGTAGGTCTACCCGGCTCCGGGAGGCCGCGCCGAGGTCGCCGCCCGGCCCGCGGGCCCGCCTTCCGGGCCGCGGCCGCCCGGTCTACACGGCTCCGGGAGGCCGCGCCGAGGTCGCCGCCCGGCCCGCGGGCCCGCCTTCCGGGCCGCGGCCGCCCGGTCGACCCGGCTCCGGG
The DNA here is from genome assembly GCF_036417845.1 of Apteryx mantelli. NCBI lineage: Eukaryota > Metazoa > Chordata > Aves > Apterygiformes > Apterygidae > Apteryx > Apteryx mantelli. The sequence goes on along the minus strand of NW_027118501.1, from coordinate 132,249 downwards.
AGGCCGCGCCGAGGTCGCCGCCCCGCCCGCGGGCCCGCCTTCCGGGCCGCGGCCGCCCGGTCTACCCGGCTCCGGGAGGCCGCGCCGAGGTCGCCGCCCGGCCCGCGGGCCCGCCTTCCGGGCCGCGGCCGCCCGGTCTACCCGGCTCCGGGAGGCCGCGCCGAGGTCGCCGCCCGGCCCGCGGGCCCGCCTTCCGGGCCGCGGCCGCCCGGTCTACCCGGCTCCGGGAGGCCGCGCCGAGGTCGCCGCCCGGCCCGCGGGCCCGCCTTCCGGGCCGCGGCCGCCCGGTCTACCCGGCTCCGGGAGGCCGCGCCGAGGTCGCCTTCCGGGCCGCGGGCCCGCCTTCCGGGCCGCGGCCGCCCGGTCTACCCGGCTCCGGGAGGCCGCGCCGAGGTCGCCGCCCGGCCCGCGGGCCCGCCTTCCGGGCCGCGGCCGCCCGGTCGACCCGGCTCCGGGAGGCCGCGCCGAGGTCGCCGCCCCGCCCGCGGGCCCGCCTTCCGGGCCGCGGCCGCCCGGTCTACCCGGCTCCGGAAGGCCGCGCCGAGGTCGCCGCCCGGCCCGCGGGCCCGCCTTCCGGGCCGCGGCCGCCCGGTCTACCCGGCTCCGGGAGGCCGCGCCGAGGTCGCCGCCCGGCCCGCGGGCCCGCCTTCCGGGCCGCGGCCGCCCGGTCGACCCGGCTCCGGGAGGCCGCGCCGAGGTCGCCGCCCCGCCCGCGGGCCCGCCTTCCGGGCCGCGGCCGCCCGGTCTACCCGGCTCCGGGAGGCCGCGCCGAGGTCGCCGCCCGGCCCGCGGGCCCGCCTTCCGGGCCGCGGCCGCCCGGTCTACCCGGCTCCGGGAGGCCGCGCCGAGGTCGCCGCCCGGCCCGCGGGCCCGCCTTCCGGGCCGCGGCCGCCCGGTCTACCCGGCTCCGGGAGGCCGCGCCGAGGTCGCCGCCCGGCCCGCGGGCCCGCCTTCCGGGCCGCGGCCGCCCGGTCTACCCGGCTCCGGGAGGCCGCGCCGAGGTCGCCGCCCGGCCCGCGGGCCCGCCTTCCGGGCCGCGGCCGCCCGGTCTACCCGGCTCCGGGAGGCCGCGCCGAGGTCGCCGCCCCGCCCGCGGCCGGCCGGTCTACTCGTCTCCGGCGTGCCCTTGTCGCCTTTTCCGGGTGGTAAGCGGTAGACCTGTTCTCCCTGGCCTTCCTGTGGAGCGGCGAGAGGGGTCGCTCTGTTGCGCTGCCTCCAGTTACGTCATCGTAAAGGCCGGCCATTTCCGCGCCCCGCCCCGGTAGGAGGGGCGGCTGTTCTTCGGCTCTCCGGCGCCGCCTGACTTACCGGTACGACTGTAGGGCAGAGGGTGAGCAAGCGCTGAGTTCCGGAGCTCTACTCCCGGGCGCCCCCAGCGCTAAGTGGCCGGCCTGCGAGCGACCTAGGGCGGCTTGCGAGGGCAGGTAAGGCCCGGTCCCGACTCCGGTTCTCTGACAAAATGTTTTTTTCGGCGCGTTCGATACGGCGGTTTCCCGGCACGTCCTCGGCAGCCAGGCGAGCGTGTCCCCGGTGCCGGGAAGCGCGGAGCCGCGGAGCCGGCGGCGGGCTCCAGCGACGGTTGCCGAGTTGCGAGAGGGCTGAGGCGGTCCGCGCGGAGCGTGTCCCCGGTGCCGGGAAGCGCGGAGCCGCGGAGCCGGCGGCGGGCTCCAGCGACGGTTGCCGAGTTGCGAGAGGGCTGAGGCGGTCCGCGCGGAGCGTGTCCCCGGTGCCGGGAAGCGCGGAGCCGCGGAGCCGGCGGCGGGCTCCAGCGACGGTTGCCGAGTTGCGAGAGGGCTGAGGCGGTCCGCGCGGAGCGTGTCCCCGGTGCCGGGAAGCGCGGAGCCGCGGAGCCGGCGGCGGGCTCCAGCGACGGTTGCCGAGTTGCGAGAGGGCTGAGGCGGTCCGCGCGGAGCGTGTCCCCGGTGCCGGGAAGCGCGGAGCCGCGGAGCCGGCGGCGGGCTCCAGCGACGGTTGCCGAGTTGCGAGAGGGCTGAGGCGGTCCGCGCCGCCGAGAGGGAAGGCTCGTGGCCTGTGAGCCCTTCGAGCGCAGCGCGAGAGAGAGGAAAAGGGGGGTGCCCCGTGCGGCTCGAGAGCCTCGTTCCAGGGGCCTGCCGCCGGCAGTGCGGCGATGCCAGCGCCGCAGCTGCTGACCCACACCTGCACGCAGCGCCCGCTGAGGCGTTCCGGGACACGTCGGAGAGGCCCCTCGGCGGGCCGGCGCTTCCCTGCTTCTCTGTCCCAGGGAGCGC
>NW_027118501.1:115000-117500 GCF_036417845.1 Apteryx mantelli | reverse complement strand
GCGGTGGGGGGGGGGGGGGAGAAATGTCGGCGGAAAAGGGTGGCGCGCGCGGGCGTGGAATCTACTTGCCCGAGCGCCCGGAGAAAAAGCCCGCGAGTCCCTGGGCGGCGGCCGGGGGGGGGCGGGTGGGCGGTAGCGCCGGCAAACAGAGAAGAAAGAAAGAAACAGAAAGAAAGAGACCGTGCCCACAACGGCGCAGATTCGCGCACGAGCACCCTCCCCTTAGCGCGGGGCCGCGGGACTCCTACCTTGCGAAGGAGCGAGCGCAGCAGGACTCCCAGCGAGGTCCGGTCGCCGCGCGGGGGGGGGGGGGGGGCTGAGCTGGCCCGGTAGCGGCCGGCCCATCTTGGCAGCCGCCGGCCAGCGCTCCCAGGCCGGGGAGGGCGCCTTCGCGGCAAAGGGGAGTCTGCCGGCTGCGGGGGTCTCGGAGGGGCGAGTAGGTCTACCCGGCTCCGGGAGGCCGCGCCGAGGTCGCCGCCCGGCCCGCGGGCCCGCCTTCCGGGCCGCGGCCGCCCGGTCGACCCGGCTCCGGGAGGCCGCGCCGAGGTCGCCGCCCGGCCCGCGGGCCCGCCTTCCGGGCCGCGGCCGCCCGGTCTACCCGGCTCCGGGAGGCCGCGCCGAGGTCGCCGCCCGGCCCGCGGGCCCGCCTTCCGGGCCGCGGCCGCCCGGTCTACCCGGCTCCGGGAGGCCGCGCCGAGGTCGCCGCCCGGCCCGCGGGCCCGCCTTCCGGGCCGCGGCCGCCCGGTCTACCCGGCTCCGGGAGGCCGCGCCGAGGTCGCCGCCCGGCCCGCGGGCCCGCCTTCCGGGCCGCGGCCGCCCGGTCTACCCGGCTCCGGGAGGCCGCGCCGAGGTCGCCGCCCGGCCCGCGGGCCCGCCTTCCGGGCCGCGGCCGCCAGGTCTACCCGGCTCCGGGAGGCCGCGCCGAGGTCGCCGCCCCGCCCGCGGGCCCGCCTTCCGGGCCGCGGCCGCCCGGTCTACCCGGCTCCGGGAGGCCGCGCCGAGGTCGCCGCCCGGCCCGCGGGCCCGCCTTCCGGGCCGCGGCCGCCCGGTCTACCCGGCTCCGGGAGGCCGCGCCGAGGTCGCCGCCCGGCCCGCGGGCCCGCCTTCCGGGCCGCGGCCGCCCGGTCTACCCGGCTCCGGGAGGCCGCGCCGAGGTCGCCGCCCCGCCCGCGGCCGGCCGCTCTACTCGTCTCCGGCGTGCCCTTGTCGCCTTTTCCGGGTGGTAAGCGGTAGACCTGTTCTCCCTGGCCTTCCTGTGGAGCGGCGAGAGGGGTCGCTCTGTTGCGCTGCCTCCAGTTACGTCATCGTAAAGGCCGGCCATTTCCGCGCCCCGCCCCGGTAGGAGGGGCGGCTGTTCTTCGGCTCTCCGGCGCCGCCTGACTTACCGGTACGACTGTAGGGCAGAGGGTGAGCAAGCGCTGAGTTCCGGAGCTCTACTCCCGGGCGCCCCCAGCGCTAAGTGGCCGGCCTGCGAGCGACCTAGGGCGGCTTGCGAGGGCAGGTAAGGCCCGGTCCCGACTCCGGTTCTCTGACAAAATGTTTTTTTCGGCGCGTTCGATACGGCGCTTTCCCGGCACGTTCTCGGCAGCCAGGCGAGCGTGTCCCCGGTGCCGGGAAGCGCGGAGCCGCGGAGCCGGCGGCGGGCTCCAGCGACGGTTGCCGAGTTGCGAGAGGGCTGAGGCGGTCCGCGCGGAGCGTGTCCCCGGTGCCGGGAAGCGCGGAGCCGCGGAGCCGGCGGCGGGCTCCAGCGACGGTTGCCGAGTTGCGAGAGGGCTGAGGCGGTCCGCGCGGAGCGTGTCCCCGGTGCCGGGAAGCGCGGAGCCGCGGAGCCGGCGGCGGGCTCCAGCGACGGTTGCCGAGTTGCGAGAGGGCTGAGGCGGTCCGCGCGGAGCGTGTCCCCGGTGCCGGGAAGCGCGGAGCCGCGGAGCCGGCGGCGGGCTCCAGCGACGGTTGCCGAGTTGCGAGAGGGCTGAGGCGGTCCGCGCGGAGCGTGTCCCCGGTGCCGGGAAGCGCGGAGCCGCGGAGCCGGCGGCGGGCTCCAGCGACGGTTGCCGAGTTGCGAGAGGGCTGAGGCGGTCCGCGCGGAGCGTGTCCCCGGTGCCGGGAAGCGCGGAGCCGCGGAGCCGGCGGCGGGCTCCAGCGACGGTTGCCGAGTTGCGAGAGGGCTGAGGCGGTCCGCGCCGCCGAGAGGGAAGGCTCGTGGCCTGTGAGCCCTTCGAGCGCAGCGCGAGAGAGAGGAAAAGGGGGGTGCCCCGTGCGGCTCGAGAGCCTCGTTCCAGGGGCCTGCCGCCGGCAGTGCGGCGATGCCAGCGCCGCAGCTGCTGACCCACACCTGCACGCAGCGCCCGCTGAGGCGTTCCGGGACACGTCGGAGAGGCCCCTCGGCGGGCCGGCGCTTCCCGGCTTCTCTGTCCCAGGGAGTGCGGGAGGAGTTGCCGGTGCTTCAGGCTCGAGTGGGCACCTCTTGCCGGACGGTGGTCCGCACCCACACGCAGTGTCT
>NW_027118501.1:100000-102500 GCF_036417845.1 Apteryx mantelli | reverse complement strand
CGTGGAATCTACTTGCCCGAGCGCCCGGAGAAAAAGCCCGCGAGTCCCTGGGCGGCGGCCGGGGGGGGCGGGTGGGCGGTAGCGCCGGCAAACAGAGAAGAAAGAAAGAAACAGAAAGAAAGAGACCGTGCCCACAACGGCGCAGATTCGCGCACGAGCACCCTCCCCTTAGCGCGGGGCCGCGGGACTCCTACCTTGCGAAGGAGCGAGCGCAGCAGGACTCCCAGCGAGGTCCGGTCGCCGCGCGAGGGGGGGGGGGGGGGCTGAGCTGGCCCGGTAGCGGCCGGCCCATCTTGGCAGCCGCCGGCCAGCGCTCCCAGGCCGGGGAGGGCGCCTTCGCGGCAAAGGGGAGTCTGCCGGCTGCGGGGGTCTCGGAGGGGCGAGTAGGTCTACCCGGCTCCGGGAGGCCGCGCCGAGGTCGCCGCCCGGCCCGCGGGCCCGCCTTCCGGGCCGCGGCCGCCCGGTCTACACGGCTCCGGGAGGCCGCGCCGAGGTCGCCGCCCGGCCCGCGGGCCCGCCTTCCGGGCCGCGGCCGCCCGGTCGACCCGGCTCCGGGAGGCCGCGCCGAGGTCGCCGCCCCGCCCGCGGGCCCGCCTTCCGGGCCGCGGCCGCCCGGTCTACCCGGCTCCGGGAGGCCGCGCCGAGGTCGCCGCCCGGCCCGCGGGCCCGCCTTCCGGGCCGCGGCCGCCCGGTCTACCCGGCTCCGGGAGGCCGCGCCGAGGTCGCCGCCCGGCCCGCGGGCCCGCCTTCCGGGCCGCGGCCGCCCGGTCTACCCGGCTCCGGGAGGCCGCGCCGAGGTCGCCGCCCGGCCCGCGGGCCCGCCTTCCGGGCCGCGGCCGCCCGGTCTACCCGGCTCCGGGAGGCCGCGCCGAGGTCGCCTTCCGGGCCGCGGGCCCGCCTTCCGGGCCGCGGCCGCCCGGTCTACCCGGCTCCGGGAGGCCGCGCCGAGGTCGCCGCCCGGCCCGCGGGCCCGCCTTCCGGGCCGCGGCCGCCCGGTCGACCCGGCTCCGGGAGGCCGCGCCGAGGTCGCCGCCCCGCCCGCGGGCCCGCCTTCCGGGCCGCGGCCGCCCGGTCTACCCGGCTCCGGAAGGCCGCGCCGAGGTCGCCGCCCGGCCCGCGGGCCCGCCTTCCGGGCCGCGGCCGCCCGGTCTACCCGGCTCCGGGAGGCCGCGCCGAGGTCGCCGCCCGGCCCGCGGGCCCGCCTTCCGGGCCGCGGCCGCCCGGTCGACCCGGCTCCGGGAGGCCGCGCCGAGGTCGCCGCCCCGCCCGCGGGCCCGCCTTCCGGGCCGCGGCCGCCCGGTCTACCCGGCTCCGGGAGGCCGCGCCGAGGTCGCCGCCCGGCCCGCGGGCCCGCCTTCCGGGCCGCGGCCGCCCGGTCTACCCGGCTCCGGGAGGCCGCGCCGAGGTCGCCGCCCCGCCCGCGGCCGGCCGGTCTACTCGTCTCCGGCGTGCCCTTGTCGCCTTTTCCGGGTGGTAAGCAGTAGACCTGTTCTCCCTGGCCTTCCTGTGGAGCGGCGAGAGGGGTCGCTCTGTTGCGCTGCCTCCAGTTACGTCATCGTAAAGGCCGGCCATTTCCGCGCCCCGCCCCGGTAGGAGGGGCGGCTGTTCTTCGGCTCTCCGGCGCCGCCTGACTTACCGGTACGACTGTAGGGCAGAGGGTGAGCAAGCGCTGAGTTCCGGAGCTCTACTCCCGGGCGCCCCCAGCGCTAAGTGGCCGGCCTGCGAGCGACCTAGGGCGGCTTGCGAGGGCAGGTAAGGCCCGGTCCCGACTCCGGTTCTCTGACAAAATGTTTTTTTCGGCGCGTTCGATACGGCGGTTTCCCGGCACGTCCTCGGCAGCCAGGCGAGCGTGTCCCCGGTGCCGGGAAGCGCGGAGCCGCGGAGCCGGCGGCGGGCTCCAGCGACGGTTGCCGAGTTGCGAGAGGGCTGAGGCGGTCCGCGCGGAGCGTGTCCCCGGTGCCGGGAAGCGCGGAGCCGCGGAGCCGGCGGCGGGCTCCAGCGACGGTTGCCGAGTTGCGAGAGGGCTGAGGCGGTCCGCGCGGAGCGTGTCCCCGGTGCCGGGAAGCGCGGAGCCGCGGAGCCGGCGGCGGGCTCCAGCGACGGTTGCCGAGTTGCGAGAGGGCTGAGGCGGTCCGCGCGGAGCGTGTCCCCGGTGCCGGGAAGCGCGGAGCCGCGGAGCCGGCGGCGGGCTCCAGCGACGGTTGCCGAGTTGCGAGAGGGCTGAGGCGGTCCGCGCGGAGCGTGTCCCCGGTGCCGGGAAGCGCGGAGCCGCGGAGCCGGCGGCGGGCTCCAGCGACGGTTGCCGAGTTGCGAGAGGGCTGAGGCGGTCCGCGCGGAGCGTGTCCCCGGTGCCGGGAAGCGCGGAGCCGCGGAGCCGGCGGCGGGCTCCAGCGACGGTTGCCGAGTTGCGAGAGGGCTGAGGCGGTCCGCGCCGCCGAGAGGGAAGGCTCGTGGCCTGTGAGCCCTTCGAGCGCAGCGCGAGAGAGAGGAAAAGGGGGGT
>NW_027118501.1:92500-95000 GCF_036417845.1 Apteryx mantelli | reverse complement strand
GGCGGGAGAGCCGGGCGGGGGTTTAAAGACTCGGGCGGCCCGATGCGACCCGGGGGGCAGCCGGGTGTGCTGCCGGAGGGCCGGGGGGCCGGCGCGCGCGGGCGCCGTGCCCCCCCATGCCAGCCGGCGCGCCCCGCGCTCGCCCTGCGGGCAGCCGGGACGGAGAGGGGTACCCTGCCCCCTCTCTCCGCGGTCTGGTCTCGGCGGAGGGACGCCGCGCGGTCGGCTGGCGCCGGCCTGCCTCGAACGCGTGACCCCGGCGCGAGCGCGTGCTCTCGCCGGGACGGTGAGCCCCCACCCACCGCGGGTGGTGCGGACGCCGCGCCTCGGCGCGATCCGCTCTCCTCCCTGGCCGGGGCTCTCGGTCTGCCGCCGTGGCCGCTGGCGGCGGCGCCCTACCCGCCGGCACTCCGCCATCCGGCGCGCCTGCCTCGCTCTGCCCAACCCGGCTTCGCCGGGCGGCGGGCGGGCGGCAGGCGGGCGGCGGGGGCGCCCCCCCCCGTTCTCCGCGTGGAGACGGGGAGAGCGGGCGCCGTCCCCGTCCGTCCCGCCTTGCCCGCCCGCCCGCCGCCGGGCGTCTGTCCGCGGAAGGGACGGGAGAGCGCGTGGTGTCGTCCGGGAGGCTGTGTGTGCGCGCGCGCGGGCGTGGGCGCCGCCTCGGGGCCACGGCGGAGCCGGAGGCCGGCGAGGCGAGCGAGGAGCTGGGGAGCGCGGGGCCGGTGGGCCGCGGGCGCGCGGGCAGCGGCCGGTGCCGCTGCCGGTGGCGGCCGGGCTCCGACGCTGGGGGTCCGCGGGGAGCCGCCCCCTCCCCCAGCGTCCCCGAGGCAGGCGGCGCGGCCGGCGCGCTGCTCCCCGCCGGGCCGGGCCGAGCCTGGGCGCCTGGGCCGGACTCGAAGCGAGCAAAGGGTTGTCCCAGGTCGGGAGCGAGGGCTCCCCGCCCTTCTCGTTCGGGTTTTCCTTTTCCCTTTTTCCCCCCCCACTCTGTGCTCGTACGGTCAGCGGGGCGAGCCCCTCTCTCTGGCTCTCGGCCGTCCCTCGCTCAGCAGCCGGCGTCGGCGTGAGGAGGGAGGCGGAGCGGAGGGGGGGCCCTCAGGGGCTGCCGAAGGCTGCCCGGTCCCCCCGCGCGCGCGGCGGGGGCCGAAACCGAGACAACTCTTAGCGGTGGATCACTCGGCTCGTGCGTCGATGAAGAACGCAGCTAGCTGCGAGAATTAATGTGAATTGCAGGACACATTGATCATCGACACTTCGAACGCACTTGCGGCCCCGGGTTCCTCCCGGGGCTACGCCTGTCTGAGCGTCGCTTGGCGGTCAATCGTCACCCCCGCTGTCGCGTTGGCGCAGCGGTGCCGCCCCTCGGGGGGGGCGCGTGGGGGGGCGGGGGAGGCGCGGCGGCGCCGGCGGCGGCGGTGCGCGGCGGCCTCGGCGGCGGAGAGTCGGCGGCGGAGCCGGGACCCCGGTGCGTGCACCGGCGGCCCCGGTCTTCCTGCCCGCCGGGCTCCGGCGCCGGGCCGCCCGCAGCGGCCGCGGCCGGCGTGCCTTGCCGCGCCTGTGCCCGCCCTCCTCGCCCTCCGAGCGCGGTGGCCACCGCTGCGCGGCGCGCGCCGTGCGGGGTGGCGCGGCTGGGGCGCCTCGCAGGCCCGTGCCCCGGGGAGAGGGTGCCTCCTCTTCCCCGCGCGGCCGGGCCTTCGTCCCCCTAAGTGCAGACTCGGGGAAACCCCCCGCTCCCGGAGCGCCCGCTTCGCGGAGTTCGTCCCGCTGGGGCCCCCCCCCCAGGTCGGGTGGGTTGCGGTGGCCCGGCGCGCCTCGTCGCCGCCGCCCGCCACCACCGCCAGTCTGGCCGCCGTCTGGGCTTCTCCTCCGCCACTCTCCCGGTGGTGCGCTGGTCCCCCGTTCCCCTCCGGGGTGGGGACGGCCGGCTGCCTTGCGCTTCCCTGCGCCCCGACCGCCGCCGGTGCGGCGCGCCGCCGGGCCGCCCCCCCTGCCCTCCCCGCGGCGCGCCCGCGTCCGTCGCGTGTGCCGAGCCACTTCCACCCGCCGGCTGGCGTCAGCCGCGGCGTTGCGTTGAGGCCGGCAGCGACGGCGCGCGGGTGCGGCGCGGCGGGGTGGCGGTGGGGGGCGGCGCGGGCGTGCGCGCCGCCGGGCGGCGAGAAGGGCGCGAAGGGGAGGGCAGGGCGCCGCGCCGTGCCGTGCCCGGAGCGAGAGCGGAGGCAGCGGCCGGGAGGAGGAGAGGCAAGCCCCCAGGCGGCGGAGGGCTGCGCGAGTTGCGTGAGCGGAGCGAGCGTGCGGCGGGGAGCCGGGCCCGGGGGAGGCGCGGACCTCGCCCTCCGGCCCCGCGCGGCTGTCTGCGGGTGGGGTACCGCGGTGGTACCGCACCGTGCTGCCGCGCGCGCGTGCCGGGGGGGCACCCCCCGCTGGCCTCCCCCCTGCGCGGCGGCGACCCCGCGGGGGGTCGCCGCGCCGCTTCCCCCCCCCCCCACCCGCCGGCGGCGGTGCCGGC
>NW_027118501.1:85000-87500 GCF_036417845.1 Apteryx mantelli | reverse complement strand
CTCGTCAAGGACCGGCCGGCGGGGAGGCGAGGCGGACGGCCGTTTCCAACGGTTCCGGCGCGCTGGCCGGGGGTCGACCTCGACGCGCCGCACCCTCTGCCCTGCGGGCCCACCGCCCCCGCCACCACCACCACCTCGGAGCTGCAGGTCGCCGGCCTGGTAAGCCCTTCCCCGTGCGGCGGGGCGTGCGGGGCGGCCGCGGTGGGGGGGGGGGGGGGGAGAAATGTCGGCGGAAAAGGGTGGCGCGCGCGGGCGTGGAATCTACTTGCCCGAGCGCCCGGAGAAAAAGCCCGCGAGTCCCTGGGCGGCGGCCGGGGGGGGGCGGGTGGGCGGTAGCGCCGGCAAACAGAGAAGAAAGAAAGAAACAGAAAGAAAGAGACCGTGCCCACAACGGCGCAGATTCGCGCACGAGCACCCTCCCCTTAGCGCGGGGCCGCGGGACTCCTACCTTGCGAAGGAGCGAGCGCAGCAGGACTCCCAGCGAGGTCCGGTCGCCGCGCGAGGGGGGGGGGGGGGGGCTGAGCTGGCCCGGTAGCGGCCGGCCCATCTTGGCAGCCGCCGGCCAGCGCTCCCAGGCCGGGGAGGGCGCCTTCGCGGCAAAGGGGAGTCTGCCGGCTGCGGGGGTCTCGGAGGGGCGAGTAGGTCTACCCGGCTCCGGGAGGCCGCGCCGAGGTCGCCGCCCGGCCCGCGGGCCCGCCTTCCGGGCCGCGGCCGCCCGGTCTACACGGCTCCGGGAGGCCGCGCCGAGGTCGCCGCCCGGCCCGCGGGCCCGCCTTCCGGGCCGCGGCCGCCCGGTCGACCCGGCTCCGGGAGGCCGCGCCGAGGTCGCCGCCCCGCCCGCGGGCCCGCCTTCCGGGCCGCGGCCGCCCGGTCTACCCGGCTCCGGGAGGCCGCGCCGAGGTCGCCGCCCGGCCCGCGGGCCCGCCTTCCGGGCCGCGGCCGCCCGGTCTACCCGGCTCCGGGAGGCCGCGCCGAGGTCGCCGCCCGGCCCGCGGGCCCGCCTTCCGGGCCGCGGCCGCCCGGTCTACCCGGCTCCGGGAGGCCGCGCCGAGGTCGCCGCCCGGCCCGCGGGCCCGCCTTCCGGGCCGCGGCCGCCCGGTCTACCCGGCTCCGGGAGGCCGCGCCGAGGTCGCCTTCCGGGCCGCGGGCCCGCCTTCCGGGCCGCGGCCGCCCGGTCTACCCGGCTCCGGGAGGCCGCGCCGAGGTCGCCGCCCGGCCCGCGGGCCCGCCTTCCGGGCCGCGGCCGCCCGGTCGACCCGGCTCCGGGAGGCCGCGCCGAGGTCGCCGCCCCGCCCGCGGGCCCGCCTTCCGGGCCGCGGCCGCCCGGTCTACCCGGCTCCGGAAGGCCGCGCCGAGGTCGCCGCCCGGCCCGCGGGCCCGCCTTCCGGGCCGCGGCCGCCCGGTCTACCCGGCTCCGGGAGGCCGCGCCGAGGTCGCCGCCCGGCCCGCGGGCCCGCCTTCCGGGCCGCGGCCGCCCGGTCGACCCGGCTCCGGGAGGCCGCGCCGAGGTCGCCGCCCCGCCCGCGGGCCCGCCTTCCGGGCCGCGGCCGCCCGGTCTACCCGGCTCCGGGAGGCCGCGCCGAGGTCGCCGCCCGGCCCGCGGGCCCGCCTTCCGGGCCGCGGCCGCCCGGTCTACCCGGCTCCGGGAGGCCGCGCCGAGGTCGCCGCCCGGCCCGCGGGCCCGCCTTCCGGGCCGCGGCCGCCCGGTCTACCCGGCTCCGGGAGGCCGCGCCGAGGTCGCCGCCCGGCCCGCGGGCCCGCCTTCCGGGCCGCGGCCGCCCGGTCTACCCGGCTCCGGGAGGCCGCGCCGAGGTCGCCGCCCGGCCCGCGGGCCCGCCTTCCGGGCCGCGGCCGCCCGGTCTACCCGGCTCCGGGAGGCCGCGCCGAGGTCGCCGCCCCGCCCGCGGCCGGCCGCTCTACTCGTCTCCGGCGTGCCCTTGTCGCCTTTTCCGGGTGGTAAGCGGTAGACCTGTTCTCCCTGGCCTTCCTGTGGAGCGGCGAGAGGGGTCGCTCTGTTGCGCTGCCTCCAGTTACGTCATCGTAAAGGCCGGCCATTTCCGCGCCCCGCCCCGGTAGGAGGGGCGGCTGTTCTTCGGCTCTCCGGCGCCGCCTGACTTACCGGTACGACTGTAGGGCAGAGGGTGAGCAAGCGCTGAGTTCCGGAGCTCTACTCCCGGGCGCCCCCAGCGCTAAGTGGCCGGCCTGCGAGCGACCTAGGGCGGCTTGCGAGGGCAGGTAAGGCCCGGTCCCGACTCCGGTTCTCTGACAAAATGTTTTTTTCGGCGCGTTCGATACGGCGGTTTCCCGGCACGTCCTCGGCAGCCAGGCGAGCGTGTCCCCGGTGCCGGGAAGCGCGGAGCCGCGGAGCCGGCGGCGGGCTCCAGCGACGGTTGCCGAGTTGCGAGAGGGCTGAGGCGGTCCGCGCGGAGCGTGTCCCCGGTGCCGGGAAGCGCGGAGCCGCGGAGCCGGCGGCGGGCTCCAGCGACGGTTGCCGAGTTGC
>NW_027118501.1:77500-80000 GCF_036417845.1 Apteryx mantelli | reverse complement strand
GGGCGGCGGCGGGGGAGGCACCCCCGCGGGGATTTCAGGTCGTTTCCCTCACCCCAGGGCCAGGTACCTAGCGTCCGCGCTCCTCCTGCCCCCCCTCGGTGACCCACCCGTGTGGTCCCGTGTGCCAGCTCGCTCCTCCCGGGCGCCGCGCCGTGAGCGCCGCACCGGCCGTGCCCTCCCGCCCTTTCCGCTTTCCCTTTCTCTCCCCCCCCCCACCGCTCCAGCCGCCCCGCGCCGTGCCGCGGGGACCGTGCTGCGAGCGGGCCGGGCGGGGGGGGGGGGCGGGGTGGCGGGAGGAGCGGAGGGCCTCCGGCCACCGCGGCCGCCGGTAGCCGCCCCGGGTAGGGATGGCCATGGGCCCCGGGCTCCGGGCCCGAGGGTTCTCGGCGGGAGAGCCGGGCGGGGGTTTAAAGACTCGGGCGGCCCGATGCGACCCGGGGGGCAGCCGGGTGTGCTGCCGGAGGGCCGGGGGGCCGGCGCGCGCGGGCGCCGTGCCCCCCCATGCCAGCCGGCGCGCCCCGCGCTCGCCCTGCGGGCAGCCGGGACGGAGAGGGGTACCCTGCCCCCTCTCTCCGCGGTCTGGTCTCGGCGGAGGGACGCCGCGCGGTCGGCTGGCGCCGGCCTGCCTCGAACGCGTGACCCCGGCGCGAGCGCGTGCTCTCGCCGGGACGGTGAGCCCCCACCCACCGCGGGTGGTGCGGACGCCGCGCCTCGGCGCGATCCGCTCTCCTCCCTGGCCGGGGCTCTCGGTCTGCCGCCGTGGCCGCTGGCGGCGGCGCCCTACCCGCCGGCACTCCGCCATCCGGCGCGCCTGCCTCGCTCTGCCCAACCCGGCTTCGCCGGGCGGCGGGCGGGCGGCAGGCGGGCGGCGGGGGCGCCCCCCCCCGTTCTCCGCGTGGAGACGGGGAGAGCGGGCGCCGTCCCCGTCCGTCCCGCCTTGCCCGCCCGCCCGCCGCCGGGCGTCTGTCCGCGGAAGGGACGGGAGAGCGCGTGGTGTCGTCCGGGAGGCTGTGTGTGCGCGCGCGCGGGCGTGGGCGCCGCCTCGGGGCCACGGCGGAGCCGGAGGCCGGCGAGGCGAGCGAGGAGCTGGGGAGCGCGGGGCCGGTGGGCCGCGGGCGCGCGGGCAGCGGCCGGTGCCGCTGCCGGTGGCGGCCGGGCTCCGACGCTGGGGGTCCGCGGGGAGCCGCCCCCTCCCCCAGCGTCCCCGAGGCAGGCGGCGCGGCCGGCGCGCTGCTCCCCGCCGGGCCGGGCCGAGCCTGGGCGCCTGGGCCGGACTCGAAGCGAGCAAAGGGTTGTCCCAGGTCGGGAGCGAGGGCTCCCCGCCCTTCTCGTTCGGGTTTTCCTTTTCCCTTTTTCCCCCCCCACTCTGTGCTCGTACGGTCAGCGGGGCGAGCCCCTCTCTCTGGCTCTCGGCCGTCCCTCGCTCAGCAGCCGGCGTCGGCGTGAGGAGGGAGGCGGAGCGGAGGGGGGGCCCTCAGGGGCTGCCGAAGGCTGCCCGGTCCCCCCGCGCGCGCGGCGGGGGCCGAAACCGAGACAACTCTTAGCGGTGGATCACTCGGCTCGTGCGTCGATGAAGAACGCAGCTAGCTGCGAGAATTAATGTGAATTGCAGGACACATTGATCATCGACACTTCGAACGCACTTGCGGCCCCGGGTTCCTCCCGGGGCTACGCCTGTCTGAGCGTCGCTTGGCGGTCAATCGTCACCCCCGCTGTCGCGTTGGCGCAGCGGTGCCGCCCCTCGGGGGGGGCGCGTGGGGGGGCGGGGGAGGCGCGGCGGCGCCGGCGGCGGCGGTGCGCGGCGGCCTCGGCGGCGGAGAGTCGGCGGCGGAGCCGGGACCCCGGTGCGTGCACCGGCGGCCCCGGTCTTCCTGCCCGCCGGGCTCCGGCGCCGGGCCGCCCGCAGCGGCCGCGGCCGGCGTGCCTTGCCGCGCCTGTGCCCGCCCTCCTCGCCCTCCGAGCGCGGTGGCCACCGCTGCGCGGCGCGCGCCGTGCGGGGTGGCGCGGCTGGGGCGCCTCGCAGGCCCGTGCCCCGGGGAGAGGGTGCCTCCTCTTCCCCGCGCGGCCGGGCCTTCGTCCCCCTAAGTGCAGACTCGGGGAAACCCCCCGCTCCCGGAGCGCCCGCTTCGCGGAGTTCGTCCCGCTGGGGCCCCCCCCCCAGGTCGGGTGGGTTGCGGTGGCCCGGCGCGCCTCGTCGCCGCCGCCCGCCACCACCGCCAGTCTGGCCGCCGTCTGGGCTTCTCCTCCGCCACTCTCCCGGTGGTGCGCTGGTCCCCCGTTCCCCTCCGGGGTGGGGACGGCCGGCTGCCTTGCGCTTCCCTGCGCCCCGACCGCCGCCGGTGCGGCGCGCCGCCGGGCCGCCCCCCCTGCCCTCCCCGCGGCGCGCCCGCGTCCGTCGCGTGTGCCGAGCCACTTCCACCCGCCGGCTGGCGTCAGCCGCGGCGTTGCGTTGAGGCCGGCAGCGACGGCGCGCGGGTGCGGCGCGGCGGGGTGGCGGTGG
>NW_027118501.1:62500-65000 GCF_036417845.1 Apteryx mantelli | reverse complement strand
GCTCCTCCTGCCCCCCCTCGGTGACCCACCCGTGTGGTCCCGTGTGCCAGCTCGCTCCTCCCGGGCGCCGCGCCGTGAGCGCCGCACCGGCCGTGCCCTCCCGCCCTTTCCGCTTTCCCTTTCTCTCCCCCCCCCCACCGCTCCAGCCGCCCCGCGCCGTGCCGCGGGGACCGTGCTGCGAGCGGGCCGGGCGGGGGGGGGGGGCGGGGTGGCGGGAGGAGCGGAGGGCCTCCGGCCACCGCGGCCGCCGGTAGCCGCCCCGGGTAGGGATGGCCATGGGCCCCGGGCTCCGGGCCCGAGGGTTCTCGGCGGGAGAGCCGGGCGGGGGTTTAAAGACTCGGGCGGCCCGATGCGACCCGGGGGGCAGCCGGGTGTGCTGCCGGAGGGCCGGGGGGCCGGCGCGCGCGGGCGCCGTGCCCCCCCATGCCAGCCGGCGCGCCCCGCGCTCGCCCTGCGGGCAGCCGGGACGGAGAGGGGTACCCTGCCCCCTCTCTCCGCGGTCTGGTCTCGGCGGAGGGACGCCGCGCGGTCGGCTGGCGCCGGCCTGCCTCGAACGCGTGACCCCGGCGCGAGCGCGTGCTCTCGCCGGGACGGTGAGCCCCCACCCACCGCGGGTGGTGCGGACGCCGCGCCTCGGCGCGATCCGCTCTCCTCCCTGGCCGGGGCTCTCGGTCTGCCGCCGTGGCCGCTGGCGGCGGCGCCCTACCCGCCGGCACTCCGCCATCCGGCGCGCCTGCCTCGCTCTGCCCAACCCGGCTTCGCCGGGCGGCGGGCGGGCGGCAGGCGGGCGGCGGGGGCGCCCCCCCCCGTTCTCCGCGTGGAGACGGGGAGAGCGGGCGCCGTCCCCGTCCGTCCCGCCTTGCCCGCCCGCCCGCCGCCGGGCGTCTGTCCGCGGAAGGGACGGGAGAGCGCGTGGTGTCGTCCGGGAGGCTGTGTGTGCGCGCGCGCGGGCGTGGGCGCCGCCTCGGGGCCACGGCGGAGCCGGAGGCCGGCGAGGCGAGCGAGGAGCTGGGGAGCGCGGGGCCGGTGGGCCGCGGGCGCGCGGGCAGCGGCCGGTGCCGCTGCCGGTGGCGGCCGGGCTCCGACGCTGGGGGTCCGCGGGGAGCCGCCCCCTCCCCCAGCGTCCCCGAGGCAGGCGGCGCGGCCGGCGCGCTGCTCCCCGCCGGGCCGGGCCGAGCCTGGGCGCCTGGGCCGGACTCGAAGCGAGCAAAGGGTTGTCCCAGGTCGGGAGCGAGGGCTCCCCGCCCTTCTCGTTCGGGTTTTCCTTTTCCCTTTTTCCCCCCCCACTCTGTGCTCGTACGGTCAGCGGGGCGAGCCCCTCTCTCTGGCTCTCGGCCGTCCCTCGCTCAGCAGCCGGCGTCGGCGTGAGGAGGGAGGCGGAGCGGAGGGGGGGCCCTCAGGGGCTGCCGAAGGCTGCCCGGTCCCCCCGCGCGCGCGGCGGGGGCCGAAACCGAGACAACTCTTAGCGGTGGATCACTCGGCTCGTGCGTCGATGAAGAACGCAGCTAGCTGCGAGAATTAATGTGAATTGCAGGACACATTGATCATCGACACTTCGAACGCACTTGCGGCCCCGGGTTCCTCCCGGGGCTACGCCTGTCTGAGCGTCGCTTGGCGGTCAATCGTCACCCCCGCTGTCGCGTTGGCGCAGCGGTGCCGCCCCTCGGGGGGGGCGCGTGGGGGGGCGGGGGAGGCGCGGCGGCGCCGGCGGCGGCGGTGCGCGGCGGCCTCGGCGGCGGAGAGTCGGCGGCGGAGCCGGGACCCCGGTGCGTGCACCGGCGGCCCCGGTCTTCCTGCCCGCCGGGCTCCGGCGCCGGGCCGCCCGCAGCGGCCGCGGCCGGCGTGCCTTGCCGCGCCTGTGCCCGCCCTCCTCGCCCTCCGAGCGCGGTGGCCACCGCTGCGCGGCGCGCGCCGTGCGGGGTGGCGCGGCTGGGGCGCCTCGCAGGCCCGTGCCCCGGGGAGAGGGTGCCTCCTCTTCCCCGCGCGGCCGGGCCTTCGTCCCCCTAAGTGCAGACTCGGGGAAACCCCCCGCTCCCGGAGCGCCCGCTTCGCGGAGTTCGTCCCGCTGGGGCCCCCCCCCCAGGTCGGGTGGGTTGCGGTGGCCCGGCGCGCCTCGTCGCCGCCGCCCGCCACCACCGCCAGTCTGGCCGCCGTCTGGGCTTCTCCTCCGCCACTCTCCCGGTGGTGCGCTGGTCCCCCGTTCCCCTCCGGGGTGGGGACGGCCGGCTGCCTTGCGCTTCCCTGCGCCCCGACCGCCGCCGGTGCGGCGCGCCGCCGGGCCGCCCCCCCTGCCCTCCCCGCGGCGCGCCCGCGTCCGTCGCGTGTGCCGAGCCACTTCCACCCGCCGGCTGGCGTCAGCCGCGGCGTTGCGTTGAGGCCGGCAGCGACGGCGCGCGGGTGCGGCGCGGCGGGGTGGCGGTGGGGGGCGGCGCGGGCGTGCGCGCCGCCGGGCGGCGAGAAGGGCGCGAAGGGGAGGGCAGGGCGCCGCGCCGTGCCGTGC
>NW_027118501.1:47500-50000 GCF_036417845.1 Apteryx mantelli | reverse complement strand
CCCCGAGCGGGGGCCGTCGCGCCAGGCCACGCGAGGCGACGGGTCGTGCCCGAGCGGGCGGCCCAAACCACGGCTCTCCTCCCGGGCGCAGCTGCCGCCGGGCGCCGGGTTACTGAGGGAAACCCCGGGCCCCGGGAGGAGGACGAGGTCGTGGCGGCGGGTGTCGGGCGCACCCCGCGGGCGGACGCTCCGCCGAGGGGCGCCGGAGCCGGCTGGCGGGTGCCGGGTTTCCCCTCCGCGTCCCGTCTCGCTGCTGCCGCCGAGGCTGCCGCCGTCGCCGCGAGGCGGCGGCGGCCCGGCGGCGGGCGGCGGCGGGGGAGGCACCCCCGCGGGGATTTCAGGTCGTTTCCCTCACCCCAGGGCCAGGTACCTAGCGTCCGCGCTCCTCCTGCCCCCCCTCGGTGACCCACCCGTGTGGTCCCGTGTGCCAGCTCGCTCCTCCCGGGCGCCGCGCCGTGAGCGCCGCACCGGCCGTGCCCTCCCGCCCTTTCCGCTTTCCCTTTCTCTCCCCCCCCCCACCGCTCCAGCCGCCCCGCGCCGTGCCGCGGGGACCGTGCTGCGAGCGGGCCGGGCGGGGGGGGGGGGCGGGGTGGCGGGAGGAGCGGAGGGCCTCCGGCCACCGCGGCCGCCGGTAGCCGCCCCGGGTAGGGATGGCCATGGGCCCCGGGCTCCGGGCCCGAGGGTTCTCGGCGGGAGAGCCGGGCGGGGGTTTAAAGACTCGGGCGGCCCGATGCGACCCGGGGGGCAGCCGGGTGTGCTGCCGGAGGGCCGGGGGGCCGGCGCGCGCGGGCGCCGTGCCCCCCCATGCCAGCCGGCGCGCCCCGCGCTCGCCCTGCGGGCAGCCGGGACGGAGAGGGGTACCCTGCCCCCTCTCTCCGCGGTCTGGTCTCGGCGGAGGGACGCCGCGCGGTCGGCTGGCGCCGGCCTGCCTCGAACGCGTGACCCCGGCGCGAGCGCGTGCTCTCGCCGGGACGGTGAGCCCCCACCCACCGCGGGTGGTGCGGACGCCGCGCCTCGGCGCGATCCGCTCTCCTCCCTGGCCGGGGCTCTCGGTCTGCCGCCGTGGCCGCTGGCGGCGGCGCCCTACCCGCCGGCACTCCGCCATCCGGCGCGCCTGCCTCGCTCTGCCCAACCCGGCTTCGCCGGGCGGCGGGCGGGCGGCAGGCGGGCGGCGGGGGCGCCCCCCCCCGTTCTCCGCGTGGAGACGGGGAGAGCGGGCGCCGTCCCCGTCCGTCCCGCCTTGCCCGCCCGCCCGCCGCCGGGCGTCTGTCCGCGGAAGGGACGGGAGAGCGCGTGGTGTCGTCCGGGAGGCTGTGTGTGCGCGCGCGCGGGCGTGGGCGCCGCCTCGGGGCCACGGCGGAGCCGGAGGCCGGCGAGGCGAGCGAGGAGCTGGGGAGCGCGGGGCCGGTGGGCCGCGGGCGCGCGGGCAGCGGCCGGTGCCGCTGCCGGTGGCGGCCGGGCTCCGACGCTGGGGGTCCGCGGGGAGCCGCCCCCTCCCCCAGCGTCCCCGAGGCAGGCGGCGCGGCCGGCGCGCTGCTCCCCGCCGGGCCGGGCCGAGCCTGGGCGCCTGGGCCGGACTCGAAGCGAGCAAAGGGTTGTCCCAGGTCGGGAGCGAGGGCTCCCCGCCCTTCTCGTTCGGGTTTTCCTTTTCCCTTTTTCCCCCCCCACTCTGTGCTCGTACGGTCAGCGGGGCGAGCCCCTCTCTCTGGCTCTCGGCCGTCCCTCGCTCAGCAGCCGGCGTCGGCGTGAGGAGGGAGGCGGAGCGGAGGGGGGGCCCTCAGGGGCTGCCGAAGGCTGCCCGGTCCCCCCGCGCGCGCGGCGGGGGCCGAAACCGAGACAACTCTTAGCGGTGGATCACTCGGCTCGTGCGTCGATGAAGAACGCAGCTAGCTGCGAGAATTAATGTGAATTGCAGGACACATTGATCATCGACACTTCGAACGCACTTGCGGCCCCGGGTTCCTCCCGGGGCTACGCCTGTCTGAGCGTCGCTTGGCGGTCAATCGTCACCCCCGCTGTCGCGTTGGCGCAGCGGTGCCGCCCCTCGGGGGGGGCGCGTGGGGGGGCGGGGGAGGCGCGGCGGCGCCGGCGGCGGCGGTGCGCGGCGGCCTCGGCGGCGGAGAGTCGGCGGCGGAGCCGGGACCCCGGTGCGTGCACCGGCGGCCCCGGTCTTCCTGCCCGCCGGGCTCCGGCGCCGGGCCGCCCGCAGCGGCCGCGGCCGGCGTGCCTTGCCGCGCCTGTGCCCGCCCTCCTCGCCCTCCGAGCGCGGTGGCCACCGCTGCGCGGCGCGCGCCGTGCGGGGTGGCGCGGCTGGGGCGCCTCGCAGGCCCGTGCCCCGGGGAGAGGGTGCCTCCTCTTCCCCGCGCGGCCGGGCCTTCGTCCCCCTAAGTGCAGACTCGGGGAAACCCCCCGCTCCCGGAGCGCCCGCTTCGCGGAGTTCGTCCCGCTGGGGCCCCCCCCCCAGGTCGGGTGGGTTGCGGTGGCCCGGCGCGCCTCGTCG
>NW_027118501.1:32500-35000 GCF_036417845.1 Apteryx mantelli | reverse complement strand
CTCCCGGGCGCAGCTGCCGCCGGGCGCCGGGTTACTGAGGGAAACCCCGGGCCCCGGGAGGAGGACGAGGTCGTGGCGGCGGGTGTCGGGCGCACCCCGCGGGCGGACGCTCCGCCGAGGGGCGCCGGAGCCGGCTGGCGGGTGCCGGGTTTCCCCTCCGCGTCCCGTCTCGCTGCTGCCGCCGAGGCTGCCGCCGTCGCCGCGAGGCGGCGGCGGCCCGGCGGCGGGCGGCGGCGGGGGAGGCACCCCCGCGGGGATTTCAGGTCGTTTCCCTCACCCCAGGGCCAGGTACCTAGCGTCCGCGCTCCTCCTGCCCCCCCTCGGTGACCCACCCGTGTGGTCCCGTGTGCCAGCTCGCTCCTCCCGGGCGCCGCGCCGTGAGCGCCGCACCGGCCGTGCCCTCCCGCCCTTTCCGCTTTCCCTTTCTCTCCCCCCCCCCCACCGCTCCAGCCGCCCCGCGCCGTGCCGCGGGGACCGTGCTGCGAGCGGGCCGGGCGGGGGGGGGGGGCGGGGTGGCGGGAGGAGCGGAGGGCCTCCGGCCACCGCGGCCGCCGGTAGCCGCCCCGGGTAGGGATGGCCATGGGCCCCGGGCTCCGGGCCCGAGGGTTCTCGGCGGGAGAGCCGGGCGGGGGTTTAAAGACTCGGGCGGCCCGATGCGACCCGGGGGGCAGCCGGGTGTGCTGCCGGAGGGCCGGGGGGCCGGCGCGCGCGGGCGCCGTGCCCCCCCATGCCAGCCGGCGCGCCCCGCGCTCGCCCTGCGGGCAGCCGGGACGGAGAGGGGTACCCTGCCCCCTCTCTCCGCGGTCTGGTCTCGGCGGAGGGACGCCGCGCGGTCGGCTGGCGCCGGCCTGCCTCGAACGCGTGACCCCGGCGCGAGCGCGTGCTCTCGCCGGGACGGTGAGCCCCCACCCACCGCGGGTGGTGCGGACGCCGCGCCTCGGCGCGATCCGCTCTCCTCCCTGGCCGGGGCTCTCGGTCTGCCGCCGTGGCCGCTGGCGGCGGCGCCCTACCCGCCGGCACTCCGCCATCCGGCGCGCCTGCCTCGCTCTGCCCAACCCGGCTTCGCCGGGCGGCGGGCGGGCGGCAGGCGGGCGGCGGGGGCGCCCCCCCCCGTTCTCCGCGTGGAGACGGGGAGAGCGGGCGCCGTCCCCGTCCGTCCCGCCTTGCCCGCCCGCCCGCCGCCGGGCGTCTGTCCGCGGAAGGGACGGGAGAGCGCGTGGTGTCGTCCGGGAGGCTGTGTGTGCGCGCGCGCGGGCGTGGGCGCCGCCTCGGGGCCACGGCGGAGCCGGAGGCCGGCGAGGCGAGCGAGGAGCTGGGGAGCGCGGGGCCGGTGGGCCGCGGGCGCGCGGGCAGCGGCCGGTGCCGCTGCCGGTGGCGGCCGGGCTCCGACGCTGGGGGTCCGCGGGGAGCCGCCCCCTCCCCCAGCGTCCCCGAGGCAGGCGGCGCGGCCGGCGCGCTGCTCCCCGCCGGGCCGGGCCGAGCCTGGGCGCCTGGGCCGGACTCGAAGCGAGCAAAGGGTTGTCCCAGGTCGGGAGCGAGGGCTCCCCGCCCTTCTCGTTCGGGTTTTCCTTTTCCCTTTTTCCCCCCCCACTCTGTGCTCGTACGGTCAGCGGGGCGAGCCCCTCTCTCTGGCTCTCGGCCGTCCCTCGCTCAGCAGCCGGCGTCGGCGTGAGGAGGGAGGCGGAGCGGAGGGGGGGCCCTCAGGGGCTGCCGAAGGCTGCCCGGTCCCCCCGCGCGCGCGGCGGGGGCCGAAACCGAGACAACTCTTAGCGGTGGATCACTCGGCTCGTGCGTCGATGAAGAACGCAGCTAGCTGCGAGAATTAATGTGAATTGCAGGACACATTGATCATCGACACTTCGAACGCACTTGCGGCCCCGGGTTCCTCCCGGGGCTACGCCTGTCTGAGCGTCGCTTGGCGGTCAATCGTCACCCCCGCTGTCGCGTTGGCGCAGCGGTGCCGCCCCTCGGGGGGGGCGCGTGGGGGGGCGGGGGAGGCGCGGCGGCGCCGGCGGCGGCGGTGCGCGGCGGCCTCGGCGGCGGAGAGTCGGCGGCGGAGCCGGGACCCCGGTGCGTGCACCGGCGGCCCCGGTCTTCCTGCCCGCCGGGCTCCGGCGCCGGGCCGCCCGCAGCGGCCGCGGCCGGCGTGCCTTGCCGCGCCTGTGCCCGCCCTCCTCGCCCTCCGAGCGCGGTGGCCACCGCTGCGCGGCGCGCGCCGTGCGGGGTGGCGCGGCTGGGGCGCCTCGCAGGCCCGTGCCCCGGGGAGAGGGTGCCTCCTCTTCCCCGCGCGGCCGGGCCTTCGTCCCCCTAAGTGCAGACTCGGGGAAACCCCCCGCTCCCGGAGCGCCCGCTTCGCGGAGTTCGTCCCGCTGGGGCCCCCCCCCCAGGTCGGGTGGGTTGCGGTGGCCCGGCGCGCCTCGTCGCCGCCGCCCGCCACCACCGCCAGTCTGGCCGCCGTCTGGGCTTCTCCTCCGCCACTCTCCCGGTGGTGCGCTGGTCC
>NW_027118501.1:17500-20000 GCF_036417845.1 Apteryx mantelli | reverse complement strand
CGACGGCGATCCGCCGCCGCCGGGGCAGGGGAGGGTCGGGCCCGGGGGAGGGTCCGGCGGGGAGCGGGCGGCAGTGCGCGGGAGGGTCGGCGGGGCTTGCTCCCCCGGCGCCCGCGGGAGGAAGCGGCGGGCGGAGACGCGAGCGAGATGGCACCCCGGGTCGGGACGGGTGCCGACGGGTCGCCACCCCTAAGCGGTGGGGGGCGGACCCGCGGCGGGCTGCGGCGGAGCAGCCCGTCTTGCAGAGACGGCGAGGACAGGCGTTCCGGGATGGCGCGCGGGGCGGGCGCCGGGCGGCGGCGGACCCCGAGCGGGGGCCGTCGCGCCAGGCCACGCGAGGCGACGGGTCGTGCCCGAGCGGGCGGCCCAAACCACGGCTCTCCTCCCGGGCGCAGCTGCCGCCGGGCGCCGGGTTACTGAGGGAAACCCCGGGCCCCGGGAGGAGGACGAGGTCGTGGCGGCGGGTGTCGGGCGCACCCCGCGGGCGGACGCTCCGCCGAGGGGCGCCGGAGCCGGCTGGCGGGTGCCGGGTTTCCCCTCCGCGTCCCGTCTCGCTGCTGCCGCCGAGGCTGCCGCCGTCGCCGCGAGGCGGCGGCGGCCCGGCGGCGGGCGGCGGCGGGGGAGGCACCCCCGCGGGGATTTCAGGTCGTTTCCCTCACCCCAGGGCCAGGTACCTAGCGTCCGCGCTCCTCCTGCCCCCCCTCGGTGACCCACCCGTGTGGTCCCGTGTGCCAGCTCGCTCCTCCCGGGCGCCGCGCCGTGAGCGCCGCACCGGCCGTGCCCTCCCGCCCTTTCCGCTTTCCCTTTCTCTCCCCCCCCCCACCGCTCCAGCCGCCCCGCGCCGTGCCGTGGGGACCGTGCTGCGAGCGGGCCGGGCGGGGGGGGGGGGCGGGGTGGCGGGAGGAGCGGAGGGCCTCCGGCCACCGCGGCCGCCGGTAGCCGCCCCGGGTAGGGATGGCCATGGGCCCCGGGCTCCGGGCCCGAGGGTTCTCGGCGGGAGAGCCGGGCGGGGGTTTAAAGACTCGGGCGGCCCGATGCGACCCGGGGGGCAGCCGGGTGTGCTGCCGGAGGGCCGGGGGGCCGGCGCGCGCGGGCGCCGTGCCCCCCCATGCCAGCCGGCGCGCCCCGCGCTCGCCCTGCGGGCAGCCGGGACGGAGAGGGGTACCCTGCCCCCTCTCTCCGCGGTCTGGTCTCGGCGGAGGGACGCCGCGCGGTCGGCTGGCGCCGGCCTGCCTCGAACGCGTGACCCCGGCGCGAGCGCGTGCTCTCGCCGGGACGGTGAGCCCCCACCCACCGCGGGTGGTGCGGACGCCGCGCCTCGGCGCGATCCGCTCTCCTCCCTGGCCGGGGCTCTCGGTCTGCCGCCGTGGCCGCTGGCGGCGGCGCCCTACCCGCCGGCACTCCGCCATCCGGCGCGCCTGCCTCGCTCTGCCCAACCCGGCTTCGCCGGGCGGCGGGCGGGCGGCAGGCGGGCGGCGGGGGCGCCCCCCCCCGTTCTCCGCGTGGAGACGGGGAGAGCGGGCGCCGTCCCCGTCCGTCCCGCCTTGCCCGCCCGCCCGCCGCCGGGCGTCTGTCCGCGGAAGGGACGGGAGAGCGCGTGGTGTCGTCCGGGAGGCTGTGTGTGCGCGCGCGCGGGCGTGGGCGCCGCCTCGGGGCCACGGCGGAGCCGGAGGCCGGCGAGGCGAGCGAGGAGCTGGGGAGCGCGGGGCCGGTGGGCCGCGGGCGCGCGGGCAGCGGCCGGTGCCGCTGCCGGTGGCGGCCGGGCTCCGACGCTGGGGGTCCGCGGGGAGCCGCCCCCTCCCCCAGCGTCCCCGAGGCAGGCGGCGCGGCCGGCGCGCTGCTCCCCGCCGGGCCGGGCCGAGCCTGGGCGCCTGGGCCGGACTCGAAGCGAGCAAAGGGTTGTCCCAGGTCGGGAGCGAGGGCTCCCCGCCCTTCTCGTTCGGGTTTTCCTTTTCCCTTTTTCCCCCCCCACTCTGTGCTCGTACGGTCAGCGGGGCGAGCCCCTCTCTCTGGCTCTCGGCCGTCCCTCGCTCAGCAGCCGGCGTCGGCGTGAGGAGGGAGGCGGAGCGGAGGGGGGGCCCTCAGGGGCTGCCGAAGGCTGCCCGGTCCCCCCGCGCGCGCGGCGGGGGCCGAAACCGAGACAACTCTTAGCGGTGGATCACTCGGCTCGTGCGTCGATGAAGAACGCAGCTAGCTGCGAGAATTAATGTGAATTGCAGGACACATTGATCATCGACACTTCGAACGCACTTGCGGCCCCGGGTTCCTCCCGGGGCTACGCCTGTCTGAGCGTCGCTTGGCGGTCAATCGTCACCCCCGCTGTCGCGTTGGCGCAGCGGTGCCGCCCCTCGGGGGGGGCGCGTGGGGGGGCGGGGGAGGCGCGGCGGCGCCGGCGGCGGCGGTGCGCGGCGGCCTCGGCGGCGGAGAGTCGGCGGCGGAGCCGGGACCCCGGTGCGTGCACCGGCGGCCCCGGTCTTCCTGCCCGCCGGGCTCCGGCGCC
>NW_027118501.1:2500-5000 GCF_036417845.1 Apteryx mantelli | reverse complement strand
GGCGGCGGGTGTCGGGCGCACCCCGCGGGCGGACGCTCCGCCGAGGGGCGCCGGAGCCGGCTGGCGGGTGCCGGGTTTCCCCTCCGCGTCCCGTCTCGCTGCTGCCGCCGAGGCTGCCGCCGTCGCCGCGAGGCGGCGGCGGCCCGGCGGCGGGCGGCGGCGGGGGAGGCACCCCCGCGGGGATTTCAGGTCGTTTCCCTCACCCCAGGGCCAGGTACCTAGCGTCCGCGCTCCTCCTGCCCCCCCTCGGTGACCCACCCGTGTGGTCCCGTGTGCCAGCTCGCTCCTCCCGGGCGCCGCGCCGTGAGCGCCGCACCGGCCGTGCCCTCCCGCCCTTTCCGCTTTCCCTTTCTCTCCCCCCCCCCCACCGCTCCAGCCGCCCCGCGCCGTGCCGCGGGGACCGTGCTGCGAGCGGGCCGGGCGGGGGGGGGGGGCGGGGTGGCGGGAGGAGCGGAGGGCCTCCGGCCACCGCGGCCGCCGGTAGCCGCCCCGGGTAGGGATGGCCATGGGCCCCGGGCTCCGGGCCCGAGGGTTCTCGGCGGGAGAGCCGGGCGGGGGTTTAAAGACTCGGGCGGCCCGATGCGACCCGGGGGGCAGCCGGGTGTGCTGCCGGAGGGCCGGGGGGCCGGCGCGCGCGGGCGCCGTGCCCCCCCATGCCAGCCGGCGCGCCCCGCGCTCGCCCTGCGGGCAGCCGGGACGGAGAGGGGTACCCTGCCCCCTCTCTCCGCGGTCTGGTCTCGGCGGAGGGACGCCGCGCGGTCGGCTGGCGCCGGCCTGCCTCGAACGCGTGACCCCGGCGCGAGCGCGTGCTCTCGCCGGGACGGTGAGCCCCCACCCACCGCGGGTGGTGCGGACGCCGCGCCTCGGCGCGATCCGCTCTCCTCCCTGGCCGGGGCTCTCGGTCTGCCGCCGTGGCCGCTGGCGGCGGCGCCCTACCCGCCGGCACTCCGCCATCCGGCGCGCCTGCCTCGCTCTGCCCAACCCGGCTTCGCCGGGCGGCGGGCGGGCGGCAGGCGGGCGGCGGGGGCGCCCCCCCCCGTTCTCCGCGTGGAGACGGGGAGAGCGGGCGCCGTCCCCGTCCGTCCCGCCTTGCCCGCCCGCCCGCCGCCGGGCGTCTGTCCGCGGAAGGGACGGGAGAGCGCGTGGTGTCGTCCGGGAGGCTGTGTGTGCGCGCGCGCGGGCGTGGGCGCCGCCTCGGGGCCACGGCGGAGCCGGAGGCCGGCGAGGCGAGCGAGGAGCTGGGGAGCGCGGGGCCGGTGGGCCGCGGGCGCGCGGGCAGCGGCCGGTGCCGCTGCCGGTGGCGGCCGGGCTCCGACGCTGGGGGTCCGCGGGGAGCCGCCCCCTCCCCCAGCGTCCCCGAGGCAGGCGGCGCGGCCGGCGCGCTGCTCCCCGCCGGGCCGGGCCGAGCCTGGGCGCCTGGGCCGGACTCGAAGCGAGCAAAGGGTTGTCCCAGGTCGGGAGCGAGGGCTCCCCGCCCTTCTCGTTCGGGTTTTCCTTTTCCCTTTTTCCCCCCCCACTCTGTGCTCGTACGGTCAGCGGGGCGAGCCCCTCTCTCTGGCTCTCGGCCGTCCCTCGCTCAGCAGCCGGCGTCGGCGTGAGGAGGGAGGCGGAGCGGAGGGGGGGCCCTCAGGGGCTGCCGAAGGCTGCCCGGTCCCCCCGCGCGCGCGGCGGGGGCCGAAACCGAGACAACTCTTAGCGGTGGATCACTCGGCTCGTGCGTCGATGAAGAACGCAGCTAGCTGCGAGAATTAATGTGAATTGCAGGACACATTGATCATCGACACTTCGAACGCACTTGCGGCCCCGGGTTCCTCCCGGGGCTACGCCTGTCTGAGCGTCGCTTGGCGGTCAATCGTCACCCCCGCTGTCGCGTTGGCGCAGCGGTGCCGCCCCTCGGGGGGGGCGCGTGGGGGGGCGGGGGAGGCGCGGCGGCGCCGGCGGCGGCGGTGCGCGGCGGCCTCGGCGGCGGAGAGTCGGCGGCGGAGCCGGGACCCCGGTGCGTGCACCGGCGGCCCCGGTCTTCCTGCCCGCCGGGCTCCGGCGCCGGGCCGCCCGCAGCGGCCGCGGCCGGCGTGCCTTGCCGCGCCTGTGCCCGCCCTCCTCGCCCTCCGAGCGCGGTGGCCACCGCTGCGCGGCGCGCGCCGTGCGGGGTGGCGCGGCTGGGGCGCCTCGCAGGCCCGTGCCCCGGGGAGAGGGTGCCTCCTCTTCCCCGCGCGGCCGGGCCTTCGTCCCCCTAAGTGCAGACTCGGGGAAACCCCCCGCTCCCGGAGCGCCCGCTTCGCGGAGTTCGTCCCGCTGGGGCCCCCCCCCCAGGTCGGGTGGGTTGCGGTGGCCCGGCGCGCCTCGTCGCCGCCGCCCGCCACCACCGCCAGTCTGGCCGCCGTCTGGGCTTCTCCTCCGCCACTCTCCCGGTGGTGCGCTGGTCCCCCGTTCCCCTCCGGGGTGGGGACGGCCGGCTGCCTTGCGCTTCCCTGCGCCCCGACCGCCGCCGGTGCGGCGC